>NC_042980.1:35303343-35314593 GCF_901001165.1 Salmo trutta
ACCTTTGTTCCATTGCACCCTGGGATACCTGGCGATCCAGGGGGGCCATCTTGTCCAGGGATGCCCTGTGCGGGAGCGGTGAGGACACACACACAGGTAAGACATTTGTGTGGAAGGGAACGAGGCCTAAACAGTCAAGACCGCTGGTATGCTCCCCCCATAGCTTTAAATAGCTCACAGGTGCTGCTAACATGGATGAAACTTTTGACTTTATGTTATTATTTACACTACTGTCAAGGTACCGTGTTGCCACTTCCTCGCACAGGCAGAGGGGTATTGTTAGAAGTAATCTCATCTCCATCCAACTCAGGCCTGTCAGTAGTTACACAAGGAAGCGTCGCTCATCTAATATTACCTTGAATGCTCCATCTGATATGAGCTCTCGAAATAGTGGCCTAGGAATTATTCATTTGAATGCTAGAAGCTTGATCCAAAAGCTAGATTTGATTGAAATACTGGTCCCACAATCACATGCTGACATAAAGATTATATCTGAATCCTGGCTCTGTGTTTCTGTTCCAGACTCAGATGTTCTGTTAGCTGGGTATAATGTCTACAGAGCAGACAGAGTGGGTAGAGGTGGAGGTATTGCCATATATGTTAAATACAACCTAGATGTCACTGTGTCCATTTCAACTGTTCCGAAACCGTATGAATGCTTAGTTCTAAATGTGGTCCTTGGTCATAATGCACTATTAACGCTAGCGGGAGTTTATCGCCCACCCTCAGCTCCGGTATCTGATATATCACCCACCCTCAGCTCCGGGTATCTGCTCTATCACCCACCCTCAGCTCCGGTATCTGATATATCACCCACCCTCAGCTCTGGTATCTGATATATCACCCACCCTCAGCTCTGGTATCTGTTCTATCTCCCACCCTCAGCTCCGGTATCTGTTCTATCACCCACCCTCAGCTCCCGGTATCTGTTCTATCACCCACCCTCAGCTCCGGTATCTGTTCTATCACCCACCCTCAGCTCCGGTATCTGTTCTATCACCCACCCTCAGCTCCGGTATCTGTTCTATCACCCACCCTCAGCTCCGGTATCTGCTCTATCACCCACCCTCAGCTCCGGTATCTGCTCTATCTCCCACCCTCAGCTCCGGTATCTGCTCTATTACCCACCCTCAGCTCCGGTATCTGCTCTATCACCCACCCTCAGCTCCGGTATCTGCTCTATCACCCACCCTCAGCTCCGGTATCTGTTCTATCTCCCACCCCTCAGCTCCGGTATCTGCTCTATCACCCACCCTCAGCTCCGGTATCTGTTCTATCACCCACCCTCAGCTCCGGTATCTGTTCTATCACCCACCCTCAGCTCTGGTATCTGTTCTATCACCCACCCTCAGCTCCGGTATCTGTTCTATCACCCACCCTCAGCTCCGGTATCTGTTCTACACCCACCCTCAGCGGTATCTGTTCTATCACCCACCCTCAGCTCCGGTATCTGTTCTATCACCCACCCTCAGCTCTGGTATCTGTTCTATCACCCACCCTCAGCTCCGGTATCTGTTCTATCACCCACCCTCAGCTCCGGTATCTGTTCTATCTCCCACCCTCAGCTCCGGTATCTGTTCTATCTCCCACCCTCAGCTCTGGTATCTGTTCTATCACCCACCCTCAGCTCTGGTATCTGTTCTATCACCCACCCTCAGCTCTGGTATCTGTTCTATCTCCCACCCTCAGCTCTGGTATCTGTTCTATCTCCCACCCTCAGCTCTGGTATCTGTTCTATCACCCACCCTCAGCTCTGGTATCTGTTCTATCACCCACCCTCAGCTCTGGTATCTGTTCTATCACCCACCCTCAGCTCCGGTATCTGTTCTATCTCCCACCCTCAGCTCCGGTATCTGTTCTATCTCCCACCCTCAGCTCTGGTATCTGTTCTATCACCCACCCTCAGCTCTGGTATCTGTTCTATCACCCACCCTCAGCTCTGGTATCTGTTCTATCTCCCACCCTCAGCTCTGGTATCTGTTCTATCTCCCACCCTCAGCTCTGGTATCTGTTCTATCACCCACCCTCAGCTCTGGTATCTGTTCTATCACCCACCCTCAGCTCTGGTATCTGTTCTATCACCCACCCTCAGCTCCGGTATCTGTTCTATCACCCACCCTCAGCTCCGGTATCTGTTCTATCTCCCACCCTCAGCTCTGGTATCTGCTCTAAGCAAATTGTTTGAGTTAATGTCTAACTATGTAAACTCTGAATTATTGATTATCGGAGATCTCAATCTGGACTGGCTGATGCCAGCATCGTTTAAATTAAAAGATATTTGTAACGAACTAAATCTTACTCAACTAATAACTATATCTACCCGTCCTAATCCCCCAAAAATAAAATCTACATTAATAGACCTTATCTTAACAAATACACCTCACAAATATACAGCTAGTGGGTTATTTGCTAATGACATCAGTGACCACTGCCCTATTGCATGTATCAGAGATACTAGGCTAAAAAACCCTGACCCCTGTATAATTCTAAAGAGAAACTATAAACACTTCTCAGAGCAAGCCTTTATCCATGACCTTTAATATTCCGAGCTTTTATCCGTAAACTGCATAATGGACCCAGTTTTAGCGTTCTCTTTCTTTTCATCAATTTTTACCTTCATGGCTGATAAACACGCCCCGTTAAAGCGACTTAGGGTAAAAAAATCTAACTAATCCTTGGTTCTCCTGTGATTTGGAAATCCTTTTTCTGCAAAAGAATCAAGCATGGGCCTTGGCGAGGAAAACTGGTGAAACAGCTGATTGGCTGCTTTTTAGGCAATTGAGAAATAAATGGACCGGAGGAATAAAAAAGGCAAAATCTAGGTATTTTCTTGATGCTATGACAGAGTCTGCTGGTGATCCCGCTAAATTCTGGAAAACTGTTAAACGAGGAAACTCCTTGACTTCCCTGCCGAAGCAAATTACATCGGAATCTGGGATCATCAGTGACTGAACTGAAATTTGTGATGTTTTTAATAAGCATTTTATTTCTGCTGGTTTTCTTTTTGAAAGAAAAAATGGCCAACATCCTGACCGGTCTATTGTTTCAGTCCCTCGGCCTTCAGCTGATGTGGAAAAAAGTAAGCCGGTTTTTCATTTTGAAAAAGTCACAGAAGATGAGGTCTTATCTGCACTATCTGCTATAGATTCTAAGAAATCATTAGGCGCTGACAATCTGGATCCATATTTACTCAAGTGTGCGGCACCTATTATTGCTGGTGTAGTGATGCACATTTTTTATCAAACATTTGTCGTAGGAAAGATTCCTAAATCTTGGAAAACAGCTTTTGTTTTACCACTCCTCAAGGGAGGTGATGCTAGTGAATTGGATAATTATCGGCCCATCTCTAAGCTCTCCTGTTTGGCAAAAATTCTGGAGGCAAAACCAATATTTAGGCAAAACCAATATTTTTTAACTGTTAACAATACTCTTTCTAGTAATCAATCTGGCTTTAGACCTAAACACAGTACTATTACGGCCACTGTACGTGTTGTAAATGATATTACTAATGCCCTAGATAATAGAAAGTACTGTGCCGCCTTGTTCATAGATTTATCTAAGGCTTTTGACACTGTAGGACTGGGATTGGATGCCTGTCGTTGGTTTCATGACTATCTAAAGGATAGAAGTCAGGCTGTTAGAGTTGACGGCATACAGTCGGAGCCATTGGAGTTGGTTAAAGGGGTCCCAGAAGGTTCTATACTTGGTCCATTACTGTTCACTCTCTACATAAACAATATCGGTGATGAGATTAAGAAAGTGTCAAATTAATTTATATGCTGATGACACTGTCATGAACTCTATCGCTTCAACAGCTGACCAAGCATTATCACTATTGGAGACAGATTTTAAGATATTACAAGGGTCTTTTATACAGCTGAAACTTGTTTTAAATGCAACGAAAACAGATTTTATGATTTTTAATAGGTTCAAAAAGTTGGTTGAAAATACAATTGCACTTACGAGCTTAGATGGTTCTCGAATTAATCAGATCTCTGCATATAAATACTTAGGGATATGGTTGGATGATAAACTGTCTTTTAAAATGCATATTGACGAACTCTGTAAACGGCTAAAAATCAAGCTAGGCTTCCGCTATAGAAACAGGACATGTTTGCCCTCTACAAATAGAAGACAAATTGTGCAAGCTACTTTTATGTCTGTTATAGATTATGGGGATATTATTTACACGCATGCTACGGCATCAACACTTAAATCGCTGGATGCTACTTATCATTGCGCACTTAGGTTTATTACGGGTGCTAGCTACAGAACTCACCACTGTCTTTTATATCAAAATGTGGGTTGGACTTCGCTGTCCATGAGACGAGAACAACATGCGCTCGTGTTTGTCTATAAAGCACTTCTGAATAAGCTACCTTCTTATTTATCATCACTCATCAATATTAGAATTAGAATTCCTAAAACCAGGTCTCAAGCATGGATTACACTTGAGGCCCATGCGATTTCCACAGAGTTGGGTATGGCTGCCTTTTCCTGTTACACTCCTTGCCTATGGAATAGCCTGCAGACTAAACTTAAACTTGAGACTCTTGTCCCCCTTGCTCATTTTAAATATTTATTGGAGCATTTTATTTTTGTATTGCTTGTAACTGTTTCGGGTAATGCAAGTTCTTGTGCTGTTAGGGGAATAACCTATGTGTAAATGAAATCTCTTGATGTATTTTTTTGTGTTATCTGTGATTGTTTTGTTTGTCTTGTGTAGATTCTTAATCATTGTACCTAAACTGTATGTATAAACATGTATACGCAGGGCCCAGCTGTAAAAGAGACCTTGGTCTCAGTCTGTGTTCCTTGTTGAAATAAAGGTTTAATAATGATAATGTAAGGGTAAATAGTGGTTTACAGAGACATTAGAACGTACCGGAAGCCCTGGATTTCCTGGGAAGCCTGGCAAACCATTAGGACCCTGCAACACATCACATCACATCACAACAAACATAATTTACATTTGATAAATTTAGCAGATACACTTTGAATACATGTAGTTACATTCCAATAAGAAGGTAGAATGACATCATACAGCTTTATTAGCCTCTATACCAGGCAGTGTCAGAGGAAGGCCCCAAAAAATGACAATTGTCAGCCACTCAAGCCATAGACTGTTCTCTCTGCTACCGCATGGCAAGCAGTAACAGTGGACCAAATCTGGAACCAACAGGACCCTGAACACCTTCTACCCCCAAGCCAGAAGACTGCTACACAAGACCACTAAATAGCTAATCAAATGGATAGCCAGACTACCTGCATTGACCCTTTTTTGCACTAACTCTCTTGCACTGACTCTCCTGCACTGACTCTCCTGCACTAACTCTCCTGCACTAACTCTCCTGCACTAACTCTCCTGCACTAACTCTCTTGCACTGACTCTCCTGCACTGACTCTCCTGCACTGACTCTCCTGCACTGACTCTCCTGCACTAACTCTCCTGCACTGACTCTCCTGCACTAACTCTCCTGCACTAACTCTCCTGCACTGACTCTCCTGCACTAACTCTCCTGCACTGACTCTCCTGCACTGACTCTCCTGCACTGACTCTCCTGCACTAACTCTCCTGCACTAACTCTCCTGCACTAACTCTCCTGCACTAACTCTCCTGCACTATCTCTCCTGCACTGACTCTCCTGCACTGAATCTCCTGCACTGACTCTCCTGCACTGACTCTCCTGCACTAACTCTCCTGCACTAACTCTCCTGCACTAACTCTATGCACACACACTAGATTCTACCCACACACTCACACATTCTTAAACTGATACCCCAACACATACATACACACACGTTACATACGCCCACACACAAATAACATGTACACACGTAGATACTGACACCACACACACACACACACTCACACACACATTTTCACACTCACCACATACCCTGCTGCTACTGTCTATTATATTTCCTGTTGCCTAGTCACTTTACCACTACCTATATGTACATACTGTAGCTACCTCAATTACCTCGTACCCCTGCACATCGACTCAGTACTGGTACTCCCTGTATATAGCCATGTTATTACATCGTACCCGTGCACATTGACTCAGTACTGGTACTCCCTGTATATAGCCATGTTATTACATCGTACCCGTGCACATGGACTCAGTACTGGTACTCCCTGTATATAGCCATGTTATTACATCGTACCGGTGCACATGGACTCAGTACTGGTACTCCCTGTATATAGCCATGTTATTACATCGTACCCGTGCACATGGACTCAGTACTGGTACTCCCTGTATATAGCCATGTTATTACATCATACCCCTGCACACTGACTCAGTACTGGTACTCCCTGTATACAGCCATGTTATTACATCGTACCCGTGCACATGGACTCAGTACTGGTACTCCCTGTATATAGCCATGTTATTACATCGTACCCCTGCACATCAACTCAGTACTGGTACTCCCTGTATATAGCCATGTTATTACATCGTACCCGTGCACATGGACTCAGTACTGGTACTCCCTGTATATAGCCATGTTATTACATCGTACCCCTGCACATGGACTCAGTACTGGTACTCCCTGTATATAGCCATGTTATTACCTCGTACCCCTGCACATCGACTCAGTACTGGTACTCCCTGTATAGAGCCATGTTATTACATCGTACCCCTGCACACTGACTCAGTACTGGTACTCCCTGTATATAGCCATGTTATTACCTGGTACTCCCTGTATATAGCCATGTTATTACCTGGTACTCCCTGTATATAGCCATGGTATTACCTGGTACTCCCTGTATATAGCCATGTTATTACCTGGTACTCCCTGTATATAGCCATGTTATTACCTGGTACTCCCTGTATATAGCCATGTTATTACCTGGTACTCCCTGTATATAGCCATGTTATTACCTGGTACTCCCTGTATATAGCCATGTTATTACCTGGTACTCCCTGTATAGAGCCATGTTATTTTTAGTCCATATTGTTATTCGTTATTCACTGTGTATTTATTCAACATTTTTCATTTATTTCTACTTAATCTTTAACTCTGCATTGTTGGAAAAGGTGGTACAAGCAAAAGCTAAAATGCTACAAGAAAGTAGACACTGGTTTCCAGACCAGGTAGGGTCTTCTCTGATAGCGTTATTATACTCACACGTGTTCCTTTCATCCCGGGGGTTCCAGACTCGCCATACTCTCCCTGGGAAGAGACAAGTGACATTGAAGTGATATTAAGGTGACATAGAGAAGATATAGTCGTGACATGACTTATTTTTTGTGAATATTTGTTTTAAAATATGTGTTATAATCATGGTAATTGTCATTATTGTGCTCTCCCAAGTAGGGTATCTTAGTGGGTGGGTGATACTGTGAAGGGGGTGTGGTCTGGAGCTGTCACTCACCTTAGGGCCCATCGGCCCAGCGGGTCCCTCATGGCCCTGCATGCCCGGGAACCCCATGTTGCCTTGGAGACCAGGGAACCCACGCTCACCCTACAGGAGACACAACAATAGTTAAACAAAGTTGGGTGAAGTTACCACAGAGGCTGGTCAGTTTCGTGTTTTTCAACATTATGGTTAGGTTTAGCATCCTAAAAAAAAGCGTCAAATATATATATATATATATATATATATATATATATATATATATATATATATATATATACATACATACAGTACCAGTCAAAGGTTTCTTATTTCTACTATTTTCTACATTGTAGAACAAAAGTAAAGACATCAAAACCAAAGCCAATCGGTTGTGTTGTGACTAGGTAAGGGTAGTATACAGAAGATAGCCCTATTTGGTAAAAGACCAAGTCCATGTTATGGCAAGAACAGCTAAATAAGCAAAGAGAAACGACAGTCCATCATTACTTTAAGACATGAAGGTCAGTCAATACGGAACATTTCAAGAACTTTGAACGTTTCTTCAAGTGCAGTCGGAAAAACCATCAAGCGCTATGATGAAACTGGCTCTCATGATGACCGCCACAGGAAAGGAAGACCCAGAGTTACTTCTGCTGCAGAGGATACGTTCATTAGAGTTACCAGCCTCAGAAATTGCAGCCCAAATAAATGCTTCACAGAGTTCAAGTAACAGACACATCTCAACATCAACTGTCCAGAGGAGACTGCGTGAATCAGGCCTTCATGGTTGAATTGCTGATGATCTATGATTTATTTACAATTCAAGGCACACCTAATCAGCATGGCTACCACAGCATTATGCAGCGATACACCATCCCATCTGGTTTGCACTTAGTGGGACTATCATTTGTTTTTCAACAGGACAATGACCCAACACACCTCCAGGTTGTGTAAGGGCTATTTGACCAAGAAGGAGAGTGATGGCGTGCTGCATCAGATGACCTGGCCTCCACAATCACCCGACCTCAACCCAATTGAGATGGTTTGGGATGAGTGTGCAAAGCTGTCATCAAGGCAAAGGGTGGCTACTTTGACACTTTTTTGGTTACTACATGATTCCATATGTGTTATTTCATAGTTCTGATGTCTTCACTATTATCCTACAATGTCGAAAATAGTACAAATATTGAAAAACCCTTGAATGAGTAGGTGTGTCCAAACTTTTGACTGGTACTGTATATAAACTCTGCAAAAAAAGAAACGTCCCTTTTTCAGGACCCTGTCTTTCAAAGAGAATTCGTAAAAATCCAAATAACTTAATTGTAAAGGGTTTAAACGCTGTTTCCCATGCTTGTTCAATGAACCATAAAAAATTCATGAACATGAACCTGTGGAACGGTCGTTAAGACATTAACAGCTTACAGACGGTAGGCAATTAAGGTCACAGTTATGAAAACTTAGGACACTAAAGAGGCCTTTCTACTGACTCTGAAAAACACCAAAAGAAAGATGCTCAGGGTCCCTGCTCATCTGCGTGAACATGCCTTGGGCATGCTGCAAGGAGGCATGAGGACTGCAAATGTGACCATGGATATAAATTGCAATGTCCGTACTGTGAGACGCCTAAGACAGCGCTACAGGGAGACAGGACGGACAGCTGATCGCCCTCGCAGTGGCAGACCACGTGTAACAACACTTGCACATCCGAACATCACACCTGCAGGAGAGGTACAGGATGGCAACAACAACTGCCAGAGTTACACCAGGAACGTACAATCCCTCCATCAGTGCTCAGACTGTCCACAATAGGCTGAGAGAGGCTGGACTGAGGGCTGGTAGGCCTGTTGTAAGGCATATCCTCACCAGACATCACCGGCAACAACGTTGCCTATGGGCACAAACCCACTGTTGCTGGACCAGACAGGACTGGCAAAAAGTGATCTTCACTGACGAGTCGCGGTTTTGTCTCACCAGGGGTGATGGTCGGATTCGCGTTTATCGTTGGAGGAATGAGCTTTACACCGAGGCCTGTACTCTGGAGCGGGATCGATTTGGAGGTGGAGGGTCCGACATGGTCTGGGGCGGTGTGTCACTGCATCATCGGACTGAGCTTGTTGTCAATGCAGGCAATCTCAACGCTGTGCGTTACTGGAAAGACATCCTCCTCCCTCATGTGGTACCCTTCCTGCAGGCTCATCCTGACATGACCCTCCAGCATGACAATGCCACCAGCCATACTGCTCGTTCTGTGCGTGATTTCCTGCAATGGCCAGCGAAGAGCCCGGATCTCAATCCCATTGAGCACGTCTGGGACCTGTTGGATCGGAGGGTGTGGGTGAGGGCCATTACCCCCAGAAATGTCCGGGAACTTGCAGGTGCCTTGGTGGAAGAGTGGTAACATCTCACAGCAAGAACTGGCAAATCTGGTGCAGTCCATGAGGAGGAGATGCACTGCAGTACTTAATGCAGCTAGTGGCCACACCAGATACTGACTGTTACTTTTGATTTTGACCCCCCCTTTGTTGAAAGACACATTATTCCATTCTGTTAGTCACATATCTGCAGAACTTGTTCAGTTCATGTCTCAGTTGTTGAATCTTGTTATGTTCATACAAATATTTACACATGTTAAGTTTGCTGAAAACGCAGTTGACAGTGAGAGGATGTTTCTTTTTTTGATGAGTTTATGAAGAGGATTAATGAGACAGTAATAGCTGATTGCTTCATGTGTTCCATCTATCTGCCACCAGATGGAGCCACAGTCTTTTCTCAGGCCAGGGTGGTCTGCTCTGACCAACAATGTATATTAAGCCTGGATAATTCGCCGCTGAGAGATTTTGAAACCACAAGTCAGCCATATTGGCACTCCACAGTAGGCGAGGTCCTCCAAATGAAATTCTACATTTGTTCTATTAAGTGTTTCAATGACAAAATGGCATGTATTTAAGTATTTTTTTGGTTTATACCTTAAGGAAAATGTTTTAAATATTTTAAAATGTTTTGTTTGTATGTTTAGCTGATATAATATAATGTATAATTATGCATTAAGGTGTCTGTAATAGAATATATGTGGCAAAAACGAATGTACATATTAACAAATTAACAAATGCATGTCTATAGCTTAAACATTTATTTTTTTACAATGGTGGCGGACTGCCAAGATGAAAGCAATGTGGCTTCAACACAGCGCCCCCTATTGATCATTTAGTGTACAGTGCATTCTGAAACAATTCAAACCCCTTCACTTTTTCCACATTTGTTACGTTAAAGCCATATTCTAAAATGGATTAGATAAAAAAAAAATCCTCATCAATCTACACACAACACCCCATAATGACAAAGCGAAAACAGGTTGGTATATATTTATTTTTTAAATACCTTATTTACATAAGTATTTAGACCCTTTGCTATGAGACTCGAAATTGAGCTCAGGTTCATCCTGTTTCCATTGATCATCCTTGAGATGTTTCTACAACTTGATTGGAGTCCATCTGTGGTAAATTCAATTGATTGGACATGATTTGGAAAGGCACATACCTGTCTATATAAGGTCCCACAATTGACAGTGCATGTCAGAGCAAAACCAAAGCCATGAGGTTGAAGGAATTGTCCGTAGAGATCCGAGACAAGATTGTGTCGAGGCACAGATCTGGGGAAGGGTACCAAAAAATGTCTGCAGCATTGAAGGTCCCCAAGAACACAGTGGCCTCCATTATTCTTAAATGGAAGAACTTTGGAACCATCAAGACTCTTCCTAGAGCTGGCCGCCTGGTAAAACTGAGCAATCGGGGGAGAAGGGCCTTGGCCAGGGATGTGACCAAGAACCCGATAATCACTCTGACAGAGCTCCAGAGTTCCTCTGTGGAGATTGGAGAACCTTCCAGAAGGACAACCATCTCTGTAGCACT